>NC_056630.2:3600000-3635000 GCF_002870075.4 Lactuca sativa | reverse complement strand
TAAAATTTTTCTGTCAATCACAGAGTCCACGACGTGGCCATATACCTGCCACGACGTGGACAGTTAAAAAACTAAATTTTTAGTTTGTAGTTAGTTTTTCTTATTTTAGTTCAGTTTTAGGTTTTTAGTTTAGGAAGTTGCAGGAGTTCATGACCATAAGCTCAAACACACACTTGGTGCCACCACTTGAAGATCCCGAGTCTGCACTTCACAAGAAAAAGACGCCCTTACAAGAATTGATGTCAGCTTTTTCTAGGAAGTCAGGAAAAAAGACAGGAGAGTCAAGTTCATCAGCGAGGCACAAGAGAAATTGTGAGAATTTGGATCATACACCCGTCCAACCCGAGTTCGAAAGCGATACCGAGCCGGAATTTGAAGAACACACGAGCGAACCCGATAACGAGCCAAGGAACGAGATGGCAGCAATTGAAGAAATGTCCATGGGAGCTTACAAGAAGCGGATCCGAGAAGATGTGGGTCCCGGTTTAGTCCAACCCGCAATACCTGCCACTGCCACATTCGAGCTAAAGGGACACATATTAACTGCACTGAAGGACATCCCATTTTTCGGGAAAGATCATGAGGATGCTTTTAAGCATCTAGATGAAGTCAACGACATTTCGGATTACTTCAATGTCCCAAATGTCAACAGAAACACAGTCTTGCTTAGGATGCTTCCCATCACTTTCAAAGGAGCTGCTAAGGAGTGGTTAAAAGCACTCCCACTGGGTACAATCACTACTTGGGCTCAAATGCGTGAGCAATTCTTGGACCAGTTTTCCCGCCATCCAAGATAGCCAAACTCAAGAAGGCAATAGCCAACTTTGAGCAACAGTCGGGGGAGTCACTATACGAAGCATGAGAGCGGTACAAGGGTTTGCTCAGAAATTGCCCTCAACATGACCTAAATGTGCAGCAAGAGATGTCAATCTTTTATGATGGGGTCAACGTGATGACAAGACAACTCCTTGATTCTCAAGGACCGTTGACAAAGAAAAATCCAAGGGAGGTCAAGGAGCTAATTGAAGAATTCACGAAGCACTCTCGCGAATACCACAACCCGAGGCAAGATGGAATCAAAGGCGGTGGAGGGGCCCAAACTGAAGAAATAGCAGCTGTGATGGCCATGCTGAATAATATGGATCGCAGGATAACACAAATGGACCAGTCGATACATGCCATAAGAGTGGGTTGCGAGAGATGCAGTGGTCCACACTTGACCAAGGACTGCAATGTAGATGAGTTTGGGAACAGAAAAGCTCAAGTGTGCTACTCTAGTGGGGATAAGTTTGATGAGGACTGGAGGAAACTGAAGAAGGAGTGGCTGCCATATGAAGAGTATAAGAAGCAAAAAGAAGAGAAGTATAGGCAGACAGGTCGAGGCCTTTATCAAAAGGAGCAGCCACCAGCCAAGAAGAAACCCGACCTAGAGACCATTTTGATGAAGTTTATGGAAGCTTCGGAAAAGAGACACGATGCCACTAATTCTGCCATTATGGAACAACAAACTTTGATAAAGAATCAGCAAGCCTCCATCCATAACCTTGAAGTACAATTTGGTCAACTAGCCACTCTAGTTCATGAAAAATTGTCCCCGAAGAATCCCGAAGTAAAGACCCAATCTCACATAATGGCCATCGATACTAAAGAAGATGCAATCTCTGAGTTCCTGGAGGCATTGGAAGAAGAACCGCAGCAACCCAAGAAATCAAGGATCGAAAGTGGAAAAGTTGCTGAACCAAGTTCGCCACGACGTGGCACGCCTCTGGCCATGACGTGGCGCATGTCTAATCAAAAATCCTTTGAGCCCGTTCCAGCTTATCAGCCACCTTTGCCATTTCCCGCCCGAGCTGCACTTAGTCTACTGGAGAAGGAGCATTTAGAGTTTGTAAAGCATGTAAAGGGGATCCCAATTAATACTCCCTTTGTCGAGTCCTTATCCAAAGCTCCCAAGAACCAGAAATTACTGCAAGATTTGATAGAAACTCGAAGGCAATTAAAGAAGTAGTCTACAGTGATTCTAAGTGAACAAACTTCAAAAGCTGTGTTGGGAGAAACACCATAAAAGATGGGGGATCCTGGACGCCTCACTCTTCCATGTGAGTTTGGGAATAAAATGAAGGTTAATGCTTTAGCCGATTCTGGGGCTAGCATTAATTTGATGCCTTTTTCATTTTATCAAAAATTGGAGATTCAGAAGATGAAGGCTACAAAAATGAAGATTCACATGGCGAATCGTTCGGTGACACAACCCCATGGCATCGTGGAGGATATTTTGGTGAAAATTGGAAATTTTATTTTTCCAATAGACTTTGTAGTCTTGGACATGAAAGAAGATCCGGATGTTCCAATAATCCTTGGTCGTCCATTGCTTAACATTGTTGGAGCTCTTGTTGATATCTGCGAGTCTAAGCTCACTTTGAGGGTTGGATATGAACAAGAAGTCTTTGGGATAAAATATGACTTTCAAGAAGGTAAAGAAGAGGTGTTCACAATTAATGAATAGAATGAACTAGAAGAACTGGAAAAGCTTATGGAAGAAGAGATAAAGGCAGTTCATCAAGTCAAAAGGACAAAACCGAGGGCATCTGTTCCATATTTGATTGAATTCATAGCTTACAAGAGTCCGCCTTCTTGGGTGAGCAAAGAGGATGAGGAAATGACAAGTGATGAAGAGGAGGTCACTTCAAGAGTAACAAAGCCGGTGGTGAAAGAAGAGGAGGATGCTATGGAGTGCAAGGAACAAACTAAGGGCACAAAACGCAAGCTTGAAGAAGAGGGAAAAGCTAAAAAGGAGAATTCAAAGAAGGCATATAAATGGCGAGTTCAAGCTTACAAGTGGCAGTTCAAGGAACAAAAGATCTTAATGGTGGACTCTTCAGAAGATTCAACGTAGAAGGCACAGAGTCCAGCTCAAGACTCCAAGAAAAAGAAGCGCTTCTCGGGAGGCAACCCGAGTTTGGTTTGCATTTTCTTTTCTTTTAAATTTTTTTCTTTTTAATTAGGAAAGACATCAACTCATCATCTAATAACTGATAATTAGTAAAGAATTAGTTGTAGGAAACTTTAATTAATAAATGAGATGCAAAGTAATTAGTTAACATGTGAGATTTTATTAAAATTTTGCAATTTGGCAGTTTCCACGACGTGGGCATAGCCAGCCATGTCATGGGTCAAAATGAAAACACGGGACTAGATAACAGATTTAAGGTCCACGACGTGGGCATAGCCAGCCACGTCGTGGCCTTTAAAAAATCAGGGGGGGGGGGGGCATTTCCTTAAAACCCTTTGACCAATAATCCTCATTCCCCACTTGAAACTGCCGCACGAACTGGAACAACAAAACCCCACAACCGATTGCTTAATCTACTTCCAAATTCCTTGCAAGATCTTGCCAATTAATCTACTTGGTATGTGTTTTACTCATTATTTGTAGTTAGTTCTTCCAATTTTAAATTTTCATGGCTAGGTTTTAAGTGATTCACGAAATTGGTTGAATCTAGTGGTTGATTTTAGATTGCATGTCCCTTAAATGTCCATAGGAACAAACCCCAAGCACTAATTTTGGTAGAAATGGCATACAAATGGACCGATCCAAAAACTGTTACCGATTGCGACCCACGACGTGGCGTAGCCTAGCCACGTCGTGACTTCTGGCAGAACAGCTTAAATTGTTTTAATGTTTTGGATGTTTGTTGTTTTGGTTTGATTTTGTATGCAGAAATGGGACCACGAAGAGCTATTCCACAGGAGGAAAACCCGATAGATGTAGCAAGTATACATCCCTTATACCAGTTTCCTCAAAACATTCCCCGACCGTTGTTAACTACTTACGAGAATCGGCTTGGATGGCTGTACAATAGGGAGTTTGCAATAGCCCCAATTATCGATTGGGGATGGCTTGGTGGAGTGGGAATGGTAGCTGAGTTGGAACATTATTGGTCGAAGAC
The DNA here is from genome assembly GCF_002870075.4 of Lactuca sativa. Lineage (NCBI taxonomy): Eukaryota > Viridiplantae > Streptophyta > Magnoliopsida > Asterales > Asteraceae > Lactuca > Lactuca sativa. The sequence goes on along the minus strand of NC_056630.2, from coordinate 3,631,050 downwards.
ATATGTTGGAGATCAATTTTCTTTCACTTGTCACGGGTGGAGGAATTTATTTGCCATTCAAGAACCCGTGTACTGGGAATTGTCGGTAGAGTTTTTCTCTACCGTATGCTTCGAGGAACAGACCCTTGATTTTACCTACAACCGGGCACTTGTGTTTCGTTTGGGTGGTGTTTATAGAGTGTGTAGTCTTCGGGAATTCGCTTGGCGTATGGGGCTTTATACTGAAGTGGAGACGCAATCTCCGTTTTTCATACCGTTCTTGCTTGGATACATTCGGGATTTTACTCCCGGCATTATGGATGTGCAGTTCTGGTGGGACATTTCTAGCCATGAGTAAAACACTCGTGACTCGAGTGAGTCACAAATTCGGAATCCTGTTTTCCGATTTTTACATCGCCTTATCACTTTTCAATAAATCACAAGCATCATGGTGATAAAGTCCCCATTCAGAATCTGTTTTATTTATGGACTCTTATTACCCCGGGAGTTTGCTGTGATTTACCTTATATGTTGGCAAGGTTCATGGGAAGAGAGCGGCCAATCCTAGGCCCGGGAGCCCGATTACATGGGGGGCATTTGGTTACTCGCCTGGCTAGGTCATATCATATTTTGACCCATGACCTTGTGAGGAATCTTACTCGATTCCAGGACACAGACTTGACCATTCAAGTCTTGGGTGTTATGCGGGCGGTGGTGAATATCGGGGGTCATTTTGTTATATCGCTGATAGATGACGAGCAAGAGGAGGCGCAACCAGGACAGCAACCACCAGCCAGACTGCGGCGTCGAAATGTGTGGGCTAGAGGTGAAGTCGAGAGAGAGCGTGCTGCTTCGTAGTATGTGCAGGGAGTGCCCACCGACCCTTTTCAGAGTCGGGTGGGAACGTATTTGGATAATCTACGGGGGCATGCCATTTACCATACCCAGCTTACTGAGGGTATTTATTCGCATTTGGGTGTGACCCGACCACCTTCTATGCCACCACAGTATCCTTATTTTCCGACATGGGAGGAGCTATGGCGTCTGCAGAATGATGGGGCAGGGCCAAGTGGAGCGCAAGATTAAGATGATGATTGATTTTATTTCCTTTTCTTTTTATTTTGTTTTGTTTTTGAGTAGTTTTTAGTTTTTTTATGTTTTAATTTGATTTGTAATGTAAAAAATTCTTAAACTATGATGTTACTCTTTTATTTCTTTTGGGTTGTTCCATTTTTTTCAGATTAGCATTGGAATTCTAAGGAGCATATAAGGTTAACTTTCGAGTCGTGCTTGTCTAGTCAAGGAAGCTTAGAGTCGTGAGTTGGAACCCACAATTCAAGATAAGTGTGGGGTATATTACTAGGAGAGAGGTTACAGTTGGGAAATATATTTGCATAGAAGCGTCTTAAACCATTTAGCCATTGGTCAAGTTGCTAGAGTAAATGAAACAAATAAGGCGTTTTCTGCTGATGTCCAGTTTCGACGACGTGGAATCCTTACGCCACGTCGTGGCGCTCATGCAATTTGAAGAAATTAAGTAGTTTGGTGTTCGCGCTTTCATCCCATATCACGACGTGGCCAGTTACCTGCCACGACGTGTCCCAGTTTATCATTGCCCACATTTTTACTTACAAACACCCACTTTGAAGAATTGAAGTTTCGAGTCATGTTCATGGTTTATTTACATATTCACCCAGTTCTACACCGAGTTTCTATTTTTGGAAGTCCATATTCAAGATGCACGTTTTCCACACTTTTGGAGATGCTCACGCCACTATCCCAGGGGAGTCTGTTCCTTTTTCTCCCTTTTCTTTAATTTTGATTTATTTTTATGCATACAATGAGGGCATTGTATGAAATAAGTGTGGGGTAGGGGTAGAAAAAGTAAATTGCTAGATAATCATAGAATTTGATAGTAAAAATTGAAAATTTTGAAAAATTGAAATTTTTAATAATTGAATCTAGTAATAATAATTTGAGCTATAATTGCTAGTATTATGTGGGATGATCCGATGAAAGTTCAAATGTTTAGTTGAGCCAATACACGTTATAGTGCATTTGTGGCCTCCCTTATTTTAGTGAAATCATGGAACAAAAACACAACCCCGCTTGGTTTGAGGGATGCAATATGTTTAGCAGCCTAAACCTGAAATGTATCCAGGAAAATTATTATCATTAACCGATAAAGGTTGAGGTTGAGCGCCTCTGCTTAAGCATGTAGGTTTTGAGTGAAAAAAGAGAGGTACATGTTAAAAAAAGAGAGAATTACAAGCAAAGTGTGAAGAATTTTGGAGCAAATAAAGTGAAGATCAAAAGATCAAAATTCCAAGAAATTCAAAAGTTGAAGATACCAGAAATCAAATCAAATAAGGTGGTGAATTCAAAGAAATCAAAGATCAAATGTCAAAGAAATGAAGAATTCCAAAAAAAAAAAAAAAGCTCCATAGTGGTATCAATGATTGTAATTCTAGATTATTATGTATGCTTAGGTTGCTCAACTAAAAATACCTTGAGGATAAGGAGGTTTTCTGCGGATGCATTCGGAGGGTTGCATAAAATGAGCATTGTTCGGAAAAAGTGGGCGAGTGTTTATGAAAATTGTGAGTATTTAAAGTATGGGGGGTACTTTAGGAAAATTTTAGACACAAATGCATGCGTTGGGGTCTTGGCATAATGGCTGAACTAGAGTCGGATTGTTCTGTGTGGTGTTAGTAATTAAGAATTAAGTTTAAATTTGCTTGAGGGCAAGCAAAGACTAAGTGTGGGGTATTTTGATATTGCCATATTTATACTTATTTTTAGGCAATATTTAAGTACATTTTTATTAATAAATTGATAATATGTCTAGAATAATGATACTTATGACTTTAAATTGTTATTTTCAGTCAATATAAAGGATTTTCGAAGAGAGGGACCAAAAGTGACAATATGTGGAACATAGGAGGCTTAAAAGACAAGAAAGGAATAAACCCACGATAAATACTAAATTCACGACGTGGCACGAGTGTTCTAGAAGATAGACATCGCGACGCAGAGGATTTCCTTGGAGGATACGGATTACTTGAAGCCCACGACGTGGCACATCTGGCCACGACGTGGCGCGGGTTTTTGAAGATTATATAAGTTCTCCTGATTATTATGAAAGGGAGAAGCTTTTGGCTGAAGGAAAGAGTTCCAGGAGACGATTCAGAACGAAAGAAGGGTTTTGGAAGAAGGTTTTCAACACCAAAAAGAATAAAGGTTTATATTTTAGTTATATAAGAACATGTCTTTCATTACTTTTAGTTGTGTTGGTTTAGTTGCTATGATGAGCAGCTGAATCTAGCTACTCTTGTTTAGCTAGATGAAGCTTTAAACTTATGAATAGTTCGATGTTATTGGATTAAGTTTAGTTGGTAAAAATTGCTTGTGTTTGATTTGTATAACATAGCATGCTATTATTTGTTTTTCTAATTGCTTGATTGCATGTTCTGTGTAGCTTAGTGACCATTAAACTGCATGAACTTGTTTACCTAATGATTTAGTGAACATTGAATTGTTAGAGCTAGGATTGACCAATCTTAGTTAGTAATTAGAATAAATAAAGCTTAGCTGTGCTAGAGAACGTGTATTGTGATCATAATTGCGTTTATACAACAAATCTTACATAGCATATTTACATTCATAATTAGTTTTGTGTTTAATTATGTGCGAACATACATGGTTTGACATGAATTAGTTAATTATTGGTAAGTTAGAACTAAATTACTAATACAACACCGTAATCATTAGCTAGCCATAAGGGAGAAGTGGATTCAAACTAAACAAGAGTGTGTTTTTATTTATTGAATTTGATTTAAGTTCATCTGATCTTGTAAAACCAGATAAAACCCCTTTTAAACTTGTTAATAAATTAGGTTAATTTAATAGTAAGTAAATTAATTAGAACACCGTTCCCTATGATCGACACCCGACTTACCCAAGCTATATTGTAATTTGACTAGGTACACTGCCTATAAGTGCATAGTTAGTTAAGTTTGTTAGGTTGTAAATATTAAAATTAGTGAGTACTTTTGTGCACATTAGCTACCATATAGTATTCATCTCTGCCCGGTGATAAATAAAGCATCCGCGCCCCTTTTGATCTCTCATAAAGTTTATAAAATGGACATTCTAGAGACCCCCAACGACCAATCCTGGCATGAATTGCTAAGGATCCAATAAGTCCAACATTTATTCCTTCAGATGTGTCAATTGGGCAAATACGCCCATAGTGACTAGGATGAATATCTCGTATTGGAAAAGTAGCAGTTCGCGCACTCAATCCCCCCGGGCCCAAATAACTCAATTTTCTCCCATGAACTATTTGTGTCAATGGATTAGTTCGATCCAAAACTTGAGATAATGGGTGTAAACAGAAAAAAAAAACTTTATAAGTATCTGTTAATGGGGTTGAATTTACCAAGTTCTGAGGAGTTGGTGTCCAATTATGCTTAAGTGTTGCATATATGTTTCCTCGAGCCATATTTTCTAAACGAACCAAGGCCAATCCAAATTGCTCTTGTAAAAGATCTGCTACAGAACAAATACGTTTATTTTGCAAATGATTCATATCGTCAAGTGTACCCATTCCAAATTTGATTCGAATCAAACGATTCGCGGCTGCCAATATATCTCGCGGTAACAAAAATGTATTGTTCGGGGTATATTAAGGTTCAGTCTCCGATTCATATTTCGTCGACCAATCCCTCCCAATTCACATCTTTGTTGAAAGAATTTTTTTTTAAATCCTTAGATAAGGATTCAGAAAATACCGGATCTCCCTCTACACAAGCAAATTGTTGATAAAACTCCAAAATAGCATTTTTCTTTTGACCCTATTTGTTTTTTATCATTCAGAAAAGACAAAAATAGTTCAGGATAGCAAACATTCTCTAGAATTTCTCTTATATTCAACCCCATAGCTGATAATAGAACTAGAATAGATAGTTTTTGTTGCCTACTAACACGAACCCATATCCTTGTTTTTCTATTAATCTCTAATTCTAATCTTCCTCCCCAATCTGATATTATGGTGCCGGTATAGACGGAAATTCCATTATCGTTCAATTCTGACTGTTAATAAATACCAGGACTTTGCAATATTTGATTGATCACAATTCTATATATTCCATTTACTATAAAAGCTCCCAGAGAAGTCATTAGAGGGATCTTTCCTATCAAAATTGTTTGTTCTTGGATATACCTACGCCTATCGTTTTTCCAAATTAGTCTCGCAGATACATATAATTCAGAAGAATATGTGAGTGATTCATACACAACATCTCTTTCCTTTATCGAGGGTTCTACCAATTGATATCTTTCCCAAAATAATTCAAAGTCAATTTCTTGATTTGTATCTTCAATTTTTGGAAACTTAGAAAGTTCTTCTATCAAACCCTGATCAACGAACCTACAAAATCCTTCAAATTGTATCTGATTCCAGGTATTGTGGACATTGCGTCTATTCCAGATTATTTTGAAATTGTCAGTTATTTATATTCATCCATCTCGAATTCTCCAAAAAAAAAAAAATACCATTTTGGCTGGCTCATTATCCATCAAATCCTATAGTAATGATGGAATTTCGATTCCATGAATCTTTGACTGGAATCTATGAGATAGGTGGAATTCAAATTTATACTTAATTTCAATTTCATTTAAATTGTCATTTTTAAGAGATGCAAATGGAACAGAATTGAGAAAATAGTCCTAGAAACAGAATTCTCCTGCTTAGTCTTACTATGCTTTGGGATTTTTTTTAATAATATAAAAACTGAGTCAGTTTCTTATATTATAATATAAAACGGTATTAATATTCTAATATACTTGAATATTTAATACCATAAAACTAAAGGAATGTTGAATTGATGAACCCGGCGGATATACCTAATGTCTTTTCTCTTCTTTTATTTTTTATTGCCCTCCTTTCGTCAATTGACAGTTGACAGTATTATATATATATATATATATATATATATATATATATATATATATATATATATATATATATATATATATATATATATATATATATATAATTTGATATGACTTTGATATGATTTAGGACTCAATAAAATTCCCAAATCAGACTTTGGTAAATCATTTTTTTTTGCATCTCCTGCTCTGCTGATTCAGAGGTACCGTATATTGGATCCAATGCAAAACTCTTTCTGAATGAGAGAGATAAAGACGAGAAAAACCAATGAAATAAAGTTCTTTCTGAATGAGAGAGATAAAGACGAGAAAAACCAATGAAATAAAGTTGAAAGATTGTATAGTTTAATGGTAAAGTTTGATTACCATTAACCCCTAGAAAAGTTAACGAGTTTTTCGGTTTGATTCATATCCTATTCATCTTCTAAAGGTGTCCCTCGGCTGATTTATATTTAAGTTAAGGTGGCCTTAGGCCTTATTCCCTATTGTATTTGTATTTTGTAGTGCTTTTTGATTTCCTAAAGGTGGCCTTAGGCCCCTATGGTCCAGTGGTTATGACCTCTCTCTTTCACGGAGAAAACGAGGGTTCAAGTCCCTCTAGGGGTATACCAAGACCATAGGAGTAGGATTTTATCAAAAGTGAAATGTATTTGTCAAGTCTGCCTGGTAGACAAAAGGAAGTTGATTATGGAATGTCTAATTAGGCGTTGGGTCAATGTCCAAGTGGTTAATGGGGACGGACTGTAAATTTGTTGACAATATGTCTACGTTGGTTCAAATCCAGCTTGGCCCAAAAATTCGCCAATATACTATCAAATGGTAGAACCCTCTTGTTCTTAAGAAATACCTGATAAGAGAGAATAAAAAAGAAGCCAAATTTTCTGTTAGATCTCTTCTTATTTCCCTGGGATTGTAGTTCAATAGGCAAGAGCACCGCCCTGTCAAGGCGGACGTTGCGGGTTCAAGCCCCGTCAGTCCCGACAGATCCAATAAGTACATCAATTTACCTCTCCATTTTATGTGAAATGAAAGAAGGGACAGAGATCATAATTTAATTCCGGAGGGGTTTCCCCTCTTTTTTTTCAGGATTCTGTCGAAGAAAGCACAAACACTAAACTAAAATAAAATGAAAATAACTAAAATAGTGAAGTTGATAGAATATTCCATCTTTTCTCCTGCGACTCCTCTTTCTCATACTTCTTTGTATTCCAAATAAAATTGGATCATTCAAATTTACAACCTAATTCCTCTCTTTTTCCACTTCGCTTGTATTTTTTGTTGGCGTTTTGTAGTTAATGGAAATGGAAACGGACGAGGATACTTCATTTGATGCTTCTATACGGAAGACCTAAGGTAGGTTATAATAAAGAAAGAACAGAAAAGAAGGATAAATACAGGAATTTTTGATTGGTCCAGGAATCCAATCTTGGATTCGGTATGGATAAAAGATCTTCGTATGTTATACTATTCAATTCGCGACGACGAATTAATTTAATAGCTCAGATATTGTTATTCATGATATTGATCCGATTCAAGATCATCGATAGGTAATGCATTCATTGAATTGACTGGTGAAAGATTTATCATCTCTATGGGATTAAATCCTGAGTTATTGTGAAATAAAAAAACGATGAGATTGAGATTATGGAAGTAAATATTCTTGCATTTATTGCTACTGCACTGTTCATTTTAGTTCCTACTGCTTTTCTACTTATCATTTACATAAAAACAGTCAGTCAAAATAATTAATTACTTGAAATCAAACTTAACTTTTGAGTTCTTATCAATAGTTGAAGAAATCAAATCAAAAGAATTATTTTTTTGCGTTTTAAATGAAATCAACGGGCTATAATGAGCGGTATTCTATGAGATCCGAGAGTATGGTAAGAAATTTCTTACCATACTCTCTATTAGTGTTATAGTAGTGTATAAAGTTGTACTTTACTTTCTAATAAAGTTGGTATACTATATTAGCTTCTATCTTCAATATATGTAGTGATTAATCCATATATGGAATTAACGTAGGACCCAATTCTCTTTCTTTCTGAAATAATTGTTTTACTGAATAATTGTTTTACTGTTATATAATACATTTCTCCACTAGAATCCAATGGAATTTCGAAATGAATAAATTTTGATTTGAAAATTATTTTAATTCAAATAAAAAATAAAAAATGCGTTGCAGAATGATCTATAAAACAATTGATACCATTTCATTCCTAAACTAAATTAGTAGTCCTTCTAAAGTCCACTTCTTCCCCATACTACGAGTGAAAGGGAAAATGTAAAGACTACCATTAAAGCAGCCCAAGCGAGACTTACTATATCCATGTCAATTATGTCCCTTATCTTTATGCTAGAAATATTTCATTATTGTATTGCTCACTAATAATAGTAGAACCATGGTCCAGAGTCAAAAAGGGATTCTGGCCGAACACTATTGATGAACCAATCAAATAAATCCATTTCTAAAAAATTTCTATATGATTTCTAACCGGGAAAGACTAAACACAACTAAAATACACAATGACGCTACAAAGGAATGTTACTAATGGAACATATAGTAATAAAAAAAACAGGTCCCATTCTTTGTTACCCTTCAAAGTACAAATAGATCAATTGCTATCTATTACATGCTTTTATTTCCTATTTGATCTAATCCGTACCCTTTCTTTTCCCAATTGTCTCTCTGAAGCAGTTGGGAGATAGTATATTATACTCTTGACGAAGGGTTAAAAAAATAATAATAATTTTTTTTTCACTTTAAAAAAGTAAATTATCCATCCAATCTCAATCTAATAGTGATTGAATGCCTGAACACTCAGAGATTCTCGCGAGTCTATATATGTAGATTACATAAAGGACTTTCCACAACTAGTTAGCCGCCGCCGGCTATGCCAATGAAATTCAAGACCCAATCAGTAGACATTAGCAGTAGAAGGGAATCAGGAAGTCTTGCTTCGATCATTATAATATAATCTTTACTTGAATTTTAGATTGAAAGATTTCCAATCTTTTACAAAATCCCCAGAACAGATGTTTAGAATCAACCAAGTATCAACAATCGCCTTATCTGTTGGGTAAAATTTGGGTGATTTATATCAGCAGATAATAAATTTTGATTTGTTTGTTGATGAGGCGGCACCCGAATTTGAACTGGGGAAAAAGGATTTGCAGTCCCCCGGCCGCCTTACCACTCGGCCATGCCGCCAAAACGATACATAATAAGATAAAATTTTATGGGTTGGATTACTAAACTTTAGTTTATTGTACTTGCATCCCTTTTTTAATTTCATCCTTTTTTTCTAAATTTATTAAAATTCTAAAAGAAACCCTTTTCCCCTTTTGTTTGACCACCCCTTCGATTGATTGTATAGTATCTCAAATGTAGTATACCAACTTTATTAGAAATCAAATGTATATTTTCATTCAAAAAAGCCAAAATTTATGTCACAAAATTTATGACAAATGGGAACCATTAACTATTCGTTGACTGAGAATTCTTGAATGATTCTTGGATTTGAATCTAAAATTGGGGTTGCCTAATGACATAAGAAACTACAAAACATACTATTGATTCTTAATCCTTTCAATTTCCATTATAACAAAAACGATAAGTATATGTAAACCCCACAATGGAAATTCTGACACAGATACCAAATTGGGTATCTTTTTTAGAGTATGTTTCCTATACCTATAAATATATGGAATTCGTTGGAACAAAAAAAGGCCCGTCTGGGTATTGACCGGGCCAGGCCCAAAAGGCACTTCGAACAAAATAAAAGCAAGAAGGTCTTCTTTATTTATCTTTCTATTTGGATCTTTCGAGCATCTAAATGGAATTGCTAATTATATAATAATGATAAAGAATGTGAAAGAAATACTTTCGTTAATCCTTACTTGATGTGTAATGTAACATAGTAATTATCTTTTTCAATTGGGAGAGATGGCTGAGTGGACAAAAGCGACGGATTGCTAATCCGTTGTACGAGTTATTCGTACCGAGGGTTCGAATCCCTCTCTTTCCGTTTCCGTTGATGACTTTCTATTTTTTTTCTTTCAAATTTCGCAAACCCCTTTTAAATGATTTTTTTTACTAGTTAAACGTATGGAATATGAATATATAAAATAAAATCTTAAGAAAATTGTAAATCAAGCAAGAAAAACGAAAATTTTATTTTATTCTTCACGTCTAGGATTACATCCTAGATCATTGGATAGGAATCCAAAGATGAAGAGAGAAACAAAGAATATTACTACTGTGTAAACGAAAAGTTTGAGAGTAAGCATTACACAACCTCCAAGATCATTTTTTGAAAAAGAAAAACGAGAAAAGATAATAGATCCTCCATTTTTATATCACATATCCTATTTTGACACCAAGAAATGAATTCTAGAAATAGAAAAGAATGTTCAGAAATTCAAATGAAGTTTAAATGTGTAATAAGAGTCTTTGATTATCACAAATCACTTTCATACCCACAATTAGATATTCTAAGGGACCCTAACCTAATAAGGTCTTTCGACGGAAAAAGGATTAGAATCGAGAAATGGGGCGAGCCAAATTTATTGAGGCTGGCCAAGAATTTCAATGTCTGAATTGAAGGTTCATACTCCCAGACTTATTTGATCTTATCAATTGTTATAATTTTTCTCGAATAAATCATGAATTTTCTAGGATAGTATTCAAGATCTTATCGAAAACTTATAGCAGCTTGCCAAACAAAGGCTAAAAGAAAAAAGAACAGGGGTATGACTAGCATAACATCTACGATTGGATTCAAAAAAGCATAGGCTTCGGGCAATTTGGCGAAGAAAAGACTACTCGGATAAAGGGCAGAATTAAGACAGATCAAACTAAAGATATTAAGCATAACAGACATTTTGTTCGTCGAGATAATTGCATTTTGATTGAGTTATTTATATAAGGAAAAATGAAGAAAGTAAGGTAGACAAAAAACTCCTTCTTTTTCCGCTCAATCAAAAATCCTCCAATTCTCAAAGGAGAATAGAAGAAATCATACTTTCATACAATATCTTAATTGAATTGTATGTAATGATCAATAAATTCAGTTGAATTCTAGATATACACATGTCAAAATCCTAGCACGAATCTATAATATATTCTATAAAGAAGAATAAAGAAGAAAGATTTTCTATAGATAGTTGGGTTGGAATTGACGAACACTTAATACCAATATTATTCTTTATTAGTATTAGTGTCCAATAACAATATAAATGGGGCGTAGCCAAGTGGTAAGGCAACGGGTTTTGGTCCCACTATTCGGAGGTTCGAATCCTTCCGTCCTAGAGCATATCCATTGTATCCGAATACATCTTTTTTGTTCAACAAGGTTCTGTTTCAAGGTCTAATATTGGATAGAATCTTATTCTTCTTTCTTTTTTGATTTTTAATGATTCTTTTCGGAATTATATCTCAGTTTTTGACAAAATGAACTAAATCGAGTTCAAATGACATGCAAATGTAACTGACTCCTTTTGTGATCCAGATAAAGATAAGATGGGGCATAGATCACAGTTGCAGAAAGATTACTTAACCTCAGGTTAAACAAAATATGAAAATACATATAAAACGACGAAGTGCTTAGCCTATGGGTATGTATTGTTATCCTATTTTAGTGACAATAGTCTTTCTATTTTTGTGAAAAAGAATTTGCATCCCTAAAATATTCAAATTTAAATATTTAACAATGATATTTCTTTTTATTGTTCGATCTATTTAGCTTATTTGCTTTAAATCATTGACAATTCTATTCGAAAAGAAACAGAAATTCTTATTTCTTATGATAATCAAATGTAGGCTTTACTGTAAAAGTAAAATTTGACTCAAATAATGATGTCGAAGTAGGAAACTTTTTCAATTATCAAGATTTGTAATGATTCCTTATGGGTTGAATCTTTGAGAAGTTGGAAATGGGTCAGTCTATCTTATTGATTGAGTCACTTGAACAGGCAAAGTCAAATAGAATTTATTTATTCGTGTTATTTCTGTTAGTTATGTTATTTCTATATTTAGATTTCTGGATATTTCTGTTAGATGTTTTTTTGAGATATAGATTTATAGAAAAAAATTTCATTCATACAAAAAAGCTCGGGTCTTGCTAAGATTTCTTAATAAAAAATATTTATTATCTATGTAGCTAGGAAAAAAAATATAAATGACTATGTCTCTGTACCGACTGAACCAATGACTATTCATGATTCCATAATTGAATCAATTGCATACTGGTTCCAAATTAGAGGAATGTTATGGTAAAACTTCATTTAATACGATGTGGTAGAAAGCAACGTGCGATTTGAAGGACACGATCTGGTGTGGATTTTTATTATTACATCCACCATTTTCTTTTATATAGGAATGAAGGTGCTCTTAGCTCGACGTCGTTTGTTCTATTCTACTAGAACCCTTCTTTTTTATTGGGTTGTAATGTAAATAGTTCATGATGGAGCTCGAGTAGAAAGTATGGATTAATTTCTCAGGGGCAACGATCTAGGGTTAATGCCAATCAATAAATTGGAACAACTTCGTAAGTATATCTTCGATATCGATATAGAAATTGAAAGGATCCGATTCGAGCAAATTTTCAATTCAAAAAAATTGTTGGAACCGCAAAACGTTTTCGATCCACAGTGTATCGCGCACGAATCAACCGTCGGTATGATTCTAGAAAGAAATCACAAAAAGGGTATGTTGCTACCATTTTGAAAGGATTCAGAAGCACCGAAGTAATGTCTAAACCCAATGATTTAAAACAAAGATAAAGGATCCCAGAACAAGGAAACACCACTTCAATTGTCTCACAGATCCGAATAAAGAATCCAAATAGATTTTCAACGAGACAAGGGGGGGGGGGGGGGGGGGGGGGGGGAGGGGGTTAAAGACCACTCAATAAAAAAATATCTTAATTTTATTTAATATATTTGATAATTATTTAACTTGAGTTATGAGTACAAATGATTTTTTAGTTTTCAGTAAGTAAGTTAAATAAAAATGACTATAAGTTAAATTATAGGCTAATTTATTTTACGGATTCCTTTACTATTTACTATAATTTTATCCATAGACAAAACTTCAAATCATTTTTTCTCGAGCCGTACGAGGAGAAAACTTCCTATACGGTTCTAGGGGGGGTTCTTTTTCATCTACATGTATCCCGATGAGCCGTCTATCGAATCGTTGCAATTGATGTTCGGTCCCGAAGAGAAGGAAGAGATCTTCGGAAAGTGGGTTTTTATGATCCGATCAAGAATCAAACTTATTTAAACGTTCCCGCTATTCTCTATTTCCTTGAAAAAGGCGCTCAGCCTACAGGAACTGTTCAGGATATTTTAAAAAATGCAGAGGTTTTTAAGGAACTTTGACCTAATCAAACGAAATTCAATTAAATTAAGGAAATAAAAATTAAGGGTATGATAGTGATTTGTATATAATTTTGGATATCTTTTCTATACTATGTTTTTTTTTCCTTCTTTTCTTGCTCTATTAGTATCTATTTATCATTTCTTTTATAGAATATTCTTCTAACGAAAACCTTATTTGATTGATCCTCACAAAATCAAAAATTCTTGCCTACAATTGGGTGGTTTTCATTCGAATTCTAAATTCTAATACCAAGTAAGACACAAGGAATCGAAGTACTTTATTCGACTTATATTAATTCAATATACTATTGATTGCATAAATCCTTTTTCTACCTCTTCTTTATTTAGAAACTAAAAATTTTAGTATATATGCAGTGCCAATCCAACACAAGTCCTTTTTTACTATTATTTCAATTTAAGTTCTTGAATTTTTTCCATCGTATTCTTTTCTTACCCTTTATATTGACAATATTGTATCAAACAAATATAATTCATCGTGATAATCAGCTCTATTTATTTCCGTCCCATTTGATTTTTTTACCTTAGTTGATTCAAATTATGGGTTCGTTGGATTAGCTTTGATACCCGCATTTTTGATTGAAAAAGGTGGATAACATAGAAATAGGGGATGGTCTAGCATTTTTTCGATTTCTTTATTTCTTTTTTTATCGGAAAATTTTTTATTTTTTCATCTGATTTAGTCAATTTTATGTTCCAAATAGATTCTAATTTTTTTTATATATTTTTTGATTTCGTACTTTAATGCTTTTATTTCATCATTTTGTTTTATTCTGATTGTATCTACATACTCGTTTTCTATTTGGGTTGCTAACTCAACGGTAGAGTATTCGGCTTTTAAGTGCGGCTAGGATCTTTTACACATTAGATGAAGCGAGGGATTCATCCATACCATCGGTAAAGTTTGGAAGACCACGACTGATCCTGAAAGGGAATGAATGGAAAAAATAGCATGTCGTATCAATTAAAAGTTCTAAGAATAATTTATTCCGGCTCGGTACAAAACCTTCTTTAAATTAGTGTAAGGGAGCAAACCGAAGTCAATTTCAAGTTGGGTCGAATTAATAAATGGATAGGGCCCCGCGGCTTCAATTAATTTCATTTTGATTATAGGGAAAGAAAAAGCAACGAGCTTCTGTTCTTAATTTGAATGATTACCCGATCTAATTAGACGTTAAAAAAATATTAGTGCCCAATACGGGAAGGCTTTCTCCCAGGAATGTATTCTTGATTTTTTAATGAATCCTAAATATTACCATTCTCCATTCCATAATGGACATGTGTGTGTATAAGAAACAGTATATTGATAAAAATATTTCCAAAATCAAAAGAGCGATTGGGTTGAAAAAAAAGTAAAGGATTTCTAATCATCTTGTTATCCTATAATGAAAACGAACATAAATATTGAAATTGAAATGGAAAAAGAGAGGCTAGAGAATCTGTTGATAAGTTTATCTGTATCCGAGGTATCTATTCGGTTTGTACTATAATACCTTGTTTTAACTGTATCGCACTATGTATCATTTGATAACCCCCAAAATCCTCTACCTTTCATTTAAATAGAATTTCAAATGGAGAAATTCCAAAGCTATTTAGGGCTAGATAGATCTCAAGAACACCACTTCTTATATCCACTTATCTTTCAGGAGTATATTTATGTACTTGCTCATGATCATGGTTTAACTAGATTGATTTTGTTGGAAAATGCAGGTTATGACAATAAATCCAGCTTACTAATTGTGAAACGTTTAATCAATCGAATATATCAACAGAATCATTTGATTCTTTCGGTTAATAATTCTAAACAAACTCCATTTTTGGGGCACAACAAGAATTTTTATTCGCAAGTAATGTCCGAGGTCTCTTCAATCATTATGGAAATTCCATTGTCGCTGCGATTAATATCTTACCTAGAAAGGAAAGGGGTAGTCCTAAAATTAATACTAAAGTTCTCTTCAAAAAGGGCTTATAGCTTAGCGGTATCAGGAGCTTACGGAAAGATGCCCTTAAAGTCTCTTTGTAGACAAAGCGGTGTAGATTTAAGAGATGATAGTGGGTGTGTTATCTGTTCTAAAAAAAACTTTCTCTTCAATGCATACCTCTACCCCTTTCACAATTACTATCCCTGCTGAAATAGCTATTACATTGGGACCATTGCTGTAGTTTTGTCTTACAAAGGGATCACTTCTGTAATTTTGGTATTACACAAGGTCTATTTTATTTTGCTATTATGGGGACCATTTTTGTAATATTACTTTTATACATGGACCATTTTTGAAACTCTGTTATACACAGGGACCATTACTGTAATTTTTTCTTATACATGGACAATTTCTAAAATTTTGCTATTACATAGGGCCATTTCTCTAATTTTTTCTTACTCATAGAGCATTATATAATTTTGTCTCAGTTATCATTTCTGTAATTTTCTCAAACTAAGGCACCATTAGATAATTTTGCAAGGATCATTTAACTAATTTTCTCAAACATAGGGACCATTAAATAAATTATGAAGTTTATAGAAAGACCATTTCTTTAATTTTTTCAAACATAGAAACCATTAAATAATTTTGCAGGGACCATTTTCTGTAATTTTCTCAAACATAGGGACCATTAGATAATTCTGCAGGGACCATTTTGTAATTTTCTCAAACATAGGAACCATTAGATAACTTTACAAAGACCATTTCTGTAACTTTCTTAAACATAGGGACCAATAGATAAATTATAATTTTATACAGGGACCATTTCTGTAATTTTCTCAAACATAGGCAGAACTTCCTAAATATGCCTGTAAAATTGTTATATTTGATTATTGATAATTTAGTTTCTAAGAACAATGACAGACTAGACCATCAATAGTTGAGGGTACATATGTATTTCTTCGTTTGATCTTACTTTCAATTTTTAAACCAGTTTTCTATTTATAGAATTGAGAGGTGATTAGAAGTGGTTTAAAATGAATAACTTTTTTAGAAATTGTTATAGGGATGAGAGGTGATTACAATGCACTATAATGGTAAAATTAATCGAATTTTTGAATGATCATTCTATAAGCAATATGAATTCTTTGATACAAAAGTTTATATATGAAATTAGACAAAAAAGAATATATTTTACGTATTATGACATTTGACTGTGGAGTGTGGACAAATCTAAAAACTGATGTTATATACATTATATTAGTATCAGATTATACTCTAGTCTTTCTTGATAGAAAACAATAAGGATGATCAAAATTCAAAACTATAAATTCTAAATAAGTTTTCAATCACCGCACTAAGTTATGTTGAAATATCCATATATATTCTAATTAAGGATTCTGTTATTAGAAGAAAGAAAAAGAACAACACTCAGATGCAGGAAAAAAAAGTAAATGATGGTAAAAGAAACTACCAAGCCAGAAGCAAAAAACAAAAGCGGCAGAGCAATCCTTCAAAGAGAAAAGCAGGAAAGATATCTATATGAGTTTGCTAGATGTTGTGTCCTAATCTTGTCCTAATGATTAGGTCTCCATAAAATATTAATATATGACTTTGAATCTTGTTTGATCGTAAATGTGGGTCTAAAATGATCTTCATCCCAAAATTCTGAGCAATCTGTCTCGATTTTTGTTGTTTGCACCTGATCATTTTTAGGAACGAGTGCAGCTCCTATTCTATCCGCAGCTCCAACAGGAAACCCATGTTGGCGTAGAGAAATCAAAATCACATTGTATGTTGAATTCAAGAATGCAATGCCCCTCAATGAATTAAAGGAAACATATCCCACATATGTCTTTGTTCCATCATATTCAGACTCCAGTTCTTCACTAGATTCCCGTTGAAGCTCAAATCGAGAAACTTCATCGACCTCCTGCTTGATGATTATATGAATTTCTGGAAATACTTTGAAGGTAACAACGTGAATTAAGATCCCACAAAACTCATTGTACCAATTACATGGAAGATGACGCAGTGAAAATGCGTTCCCTCGTAAGAGCCTACCAACAATCCCCTTTGGAATATTGTGTTGAAGAGTGACACTGATACGGTAATCATTAAAAGCATTTCCCTGTCATACATGTAAATCACATTCAGTCGTGATTCTTCTGCATGTTTGGGTTTATATAATAAATAAAGATTGAAATTCCAAAGGAACGTAGAGCCAAACCTTGAGCATGGAGTCTAGCAATGTACCATTAGGTGGATCACGTAATTTTTTGACCCCACGAAACGAGACTTTCCACAGCCATTTACAGTTTGAAATATCTCCAAATGTTTCAAGTGAGCTACAATTGTTTGCTTTAAGAATAGCTATGCTTGATGGGAGCTCTGACAATTCTACAAGGCGTATGCAATCTGACATATTGAGAATTTTGAGACGCGGAGTTCGTATGAGAATAAAATCTAATCGTGAAAACTTATTGTGTGATAGATCAAGTTCTTGCAAGTTTGGTAACTCCCAAACAGCAAAGATCATGTCTTCATCTCCCAAATTGCAACCACTCAAATCCAACTTTCTTAAGTATTGGCAAGAAAAAGATAATCGTTCCCGAACAGCAGAGCCGATGTCTTCATCTCCAAAACCACACAAGCCCAGACACAAATCTCTTAAGCATCTGCCAAGAAAACATAACACTATGTGGTTTAAGTTGGGTGACTCCCAAGCACCACCAGAGCTCATGTCTTCATCTCCCAAATTGTCCATCTTCTGTTGGATCTTTAAGAACTCAATAAGTCTAGGGCACCCTGCAAATGAAAGGGTCTCGATTTTTTGTAGTCGAGTAATGGATGGAAATTTCTTTATACCCTCGCACTTTACTATACATAAGCAAACAAGCCTGTCCAAGCCTCCAAACGATGAATGAATCTCTTTCAAATGTGGAGATCCTTTAAGAATGAATCTTTCAAGCTTGGGAAGTCCATCAAAATTTGGTGTCATGATTAGGTTATCCAAATACCAAAGTTCCATTATCTTCAAATTTGGTAGATACTGTTGTATACAACGCAAACAAGTATAAATATATCAAGGTGATGTAACGAAAATTTTATTATTCATACATACAATTTAATGATATTTATAGTTGTATATATGATTAATTAATTTTAAAAAGTTTATTTCCTTAAAATTTTAATTTCTATCATTGTAATTATTTAAAACATCAAAAACTGTGTTTGTTTTTAAAGATAATAATATAATTTTTGTATATAATGTTACTTTTAACTATTGTTGGTGTAAGTTATCTAAAATAACGTATTTGGTAACTCTTAATTATTTTAATTTGGTTTCAGAAATTTAACTTTTTAAAAATTTATTTGAAAAATATTGTTAGTTTCTTTGATTCTAATTATTTAAAATAACAAAACATTCTTTTTGTTTTTAAAGATAACATAATAATTTTTTATATAATATAACTTTTAACTATTTTTATTGTAAGTTATTTTTAGCTATTTATTTGAAAATTCTTAATGATTATAAAAAAATAGTTTCATAGTTTTTTTTTTTTGTTAATTTAGGATTACAAATTAGGTTTAACACTATAATTTATAACTTTTAATTATTTATAAAATAGTCTATCGAGTTTTTTCAAGTTTAACTGAAATTTTTTATTTAAGTTAACCATTTAACACTATATTGAAATTAATAATTTAACTATAATGAAAAAACATCATAAATTATACAAAATTTGTGACTATAAAATGACAATTATTCACATGCGACAAATTATTTAAACTAATAAGTTAACTATAATATGTTAAAAGGTTAAGTCGTAATTTCACAATAAGCAGAAGTAAAATATGATTTATTAATATTGTAGTTTAGTTAATTTATGATTGGAATTTATTTTTTACACTAATTTAAAATTATTAACCAATTTATAATAACTATTAGAAACAAATTAAAAAATCGTGGAGATTTCAAATGCATGTGGTGCAAGTAAAAATGTTTATTTTATAAGTATAGTAGGCAAATATCCATGCATTGCGCAAAATACTATAATATATTTGAAATATTTACAAATATATGTTTTTTTAAATATATGAATGGCGTTGTTGTTATATCTTGTATACTAAATTTTATAATAAGTTGGTATAAACAATGTTTGTTTTGAATTATTAGATAATGTAGACATCTTTTAAAATTCTATAATCTCAATTCTCTCAATGGCCTCTACCTACAGATTGTCTATGAATAAAGTTAAATATAATATATGGATTAATGAAATCTATATTTGTTGTTATGATTAATTAATTTTAAAAAGTTTATTAGCTTAAGATTTTAACATTTATCATTGTAATTATTTAAAACATCAAATATTGTTTTTGTTTTAAAGTAACAATATAATTTTTGTATATAATGTTATTTTTAAATATTGTTGCTATAAATTATTTAAAATAATGTATTTGGAAACTCTTAATTATTTTAATTTGGTTTCAGAAATTTAACTTTTTTAAAATTTATTTGATGAATATTATTAATTTCTTTGATTGTAATTATTTAAAACAACAAACATTGTTTTTCTTTTAAAGATAACATTATAATTTTTTTATATAATATTACATTTGACTA
Organism: Lactuca sativa; assembly: GCF_002870075.4. Taxonomy (NCBI): domain Eukaryota; kingdom Viridiplantae; phylum Streptophyta; class Magnoliopsida; order Asterales; family Asteraceae; genus Lactuca; species Lactuca sativa. Next base: position 3,611,163 of record NC_056630.2, on the reverse strand, counting down.
TTCTTCTTGTAAGTTATTTTTTAGCTATTTATTTGAAAATTCTTAAGGATTATAAAAATAGTTTCATGATTTTTTTTGTTAATTTAGGATTAAAATTTCGATTTAACGCTATAATTTATAGTTTTTAACTATTTATATAATAAACTCTCAATTTTTTCAAGTTTAGCTGAAATTTTTGCTTTAAGTTAACCGTTTAATGTTATATTGAAATTAATGATTTAACTATTTTGCAAAAAATAATAAAGTATATAAAAGTTGTGAATTTAAAATGAAAATTGTTCACGTACGACAACATATCTAAACTATTAAGTTAACTATAATATGTTAAAATTTTAAAGCATAATTTTATAAATAAAAGTAAAATATGATATTTGAATATTGTAGTTTAGTTAATTTACGATTAGAATTTAGTTTTTGCATTAAACTAACATTATTAACAAATTTATAATAATTATTAAAAAGAAATTGAAAAATCATGGTGGTTTCAAATGCATATGGTGCAACTAAAAATGCATATGTTATAAGTATAGTACGTGAATACTTGCGCATTGCGCAGAATACAATAATATATTTGAAATCTTTACAAATATATGTTTTTTTAATATATCAATGATTTTGTTGTTATCTTTTATATAATAAATCTTATAATAAGTTTGTATAAACACTGTTTATTTTGAATTATATGATAATGTAGACATCTTTTAAAATTTTATAATCTCAATTGTCTCAATAGACTCTACCTGTAGGTTACTCATTAATAATGTTAAATATAATATATGGTTTAATGATATTCGTAGTTTTTGTAATTATTTAATTAATTTTAAAAAGTTTGTTTGCTTAAGATTTTAATTATATCATTTTAATTATTTAAAACATCAAATATTATTTTTGTTTTTAATGGTAGCAATATAAATTTTATATAGAATGTTACTTTTAACTACTATTGTTGTAAGTTATTTAAATTAACGTATTGAGAAACTCTTGATTGTTTTAATTTGGTTTCAGAAGTTTAAGTTTTTTACAATTTATTTGATGAATATTATTAGTTTTTTTATTGTAATTATTTATAAAAAAAAAAAAACATTGTTTTTGTTTTTAAAGAAAACAGTATAATTTTTATATAATATTACTTTTAACTATTCATATTGTAAGTTATTTTTAAGCTACTTATTTGAAAATTCTTAATGATTATAAAAAATAGTTTCCTGTTTTTTTTTTTTTTGTTAATTTAGGATTACAATTTCGATTTAACACTATAATTTATAACTTTTAAGTATTTATACAATAGTCTCTCAATTTTTTAAAAGTATAATTGGAATTTTGATACAAGTTAACCGTTTAACATTGTATTGAAATTAATAATTTAACTATTTTGCATAAAATCATAAATTTTACAAAAGTTATGACTTTAAAAGGACAATTGCTCATGTACGACAACATATCTAAACTAATAAGTTAACTATAACATGTTGAAAAGTTAAAGTCATAATTTTATAAATAGAATTAAATATGATATTTTAATATTATAGTCTAGTTAATTTTTTATTAGAATTTAGTTTTTTCATTAATTAACATTATTAACCAATTTATAATAATTATTAGAAAGAAATTGAAAAGTCATGTAGGATTTAAATGTATATAGTGCAAGTAAAAAAACCATCTTTTATAAGTATACTAGACGAATACCCGCGCGTTGTGCATAATACAACAATATATTTGAAATCTTTACAATTTTTTTTAAATATATCAATGACGTTTATGTTAGCTCTTATATAAAAAATCTTATAATAAATTGGTATAAACATTGTTTGTTCTTAATTATATTATAATGTAGACATATTTTAAAATTTTATAATTCCAGTTGTGTCAATGACCTCTACCTATAGGTTACTCATGAATAAAATTAAATATAATATATGGTTTAATGATCTTTATGGTTGTTGTTACAATTAATTAATTTAAAAAGTTTATTTGCTGACGATTTTCATTTATATCATTTTAATTAATTAAAACATCAAACATTATTTTTGTTTTTAAAGTTAACCATATAATTTTTGTATACAATATTACTTTTAACTATTGTTGTTGTAAGTTGTAACGTCCCAAAATTCAAGACTAAAAATTTCTTTTAATAAAATATTACGTTAAGCAAATTCATCATTTCAAAGCATAAACAAAGTATTAGTTTCCAAAATACATATTCGTTATTAGAGTAAACATTCCCAAGCTGTCTGAACTATGGTGTGTGTCATGCGATCATCCCGAGCTCCATCATCCGCTACCGGAAGTACCTGAAACCAAAACTGAAAATCGTAAGCACGAAGCTTAGTGAGTTCCCCACCCTACCACATGCCATGCATAGCCACATACTGCACATACTGGGCCACGCCCCCTATCTTGGGCCTCGCCCCCTACCTCAGGCCTCGCCCGCTACAACGGCCCCGCCGCTCCAGGCCCCGCCTGGCTTCGAGCCCCGCTCGGATACAGATCTGTTTCACTTAGGCCTCGCCTGTCACAGGGCCCCGCCCACTATCATATCATAGCACATAAACATATCACATCACATCACCTAAGCCAAATACATACTAACGGATCTTGTTCTAAGGCCTCGTCTATCTCTGGGGCCCGCCCATGTCCTGCTACTGATGAGTCATGGAACCTCGTCCATACTCCTGGTGATAGTGAGATACGGGCCCAGCCCACCCTCACTCCTTCCCTAACTTGGGCCTCGCCCCTGATCCGCTGCTACTGAGATATGGAACACCATCCACACTCTGCTATTGGTGAGATACGGGACCTCGCCCACACTCACCTCCCTACAAGGCACATACAAGTATCACACAGACAACAAGTATAAACTATCATTTAAACCATTACTTGGGCACCCGCCCTCTATCATTGGACCTCGTCCCGAATATCATACTAGCATACTGGGCCTAGGGCTAACCCCTGGGTCTTCTACTCATAACTACATGGGCCGACATTGTGGTCGTAGACCCATTCATACAAAGGGAAACTCACCTGATATTGTTGAACTGCTGCTGCTAATCCCTTTGACCGCTACCTGACCACTGACTCCGAACTGCTGCTCCACTAGCTCCCCGAGCTACCAATATCAACATAACACTTAGTGTAACTGACCTTCAAAGGTCAACCAAGTCAACTCTTGCCAAAGTCAAAGTCCTTGTCAAAGTCAACCTTCCAGGTCAACCCTACTCGCCGAGTCCACTTACTGACTCGCCGAGTCCCTATGCTCAAAGTCCTTCCAATCACAACTTGACTCGCCGAGTCAGCCCCTGACTCGCCGAGTCTACTGATTCCCGAATCCTGTCCTGTCCAACTCACTGATTCCTTGCTCGACTCGCTGACTCGAGTCTTAACTCGAAGGGTTTGGGACTGCGCGACCTGACTTGCCGAGTCTAAGAACAGACTCGCCGAGCACAAGGCAATCTTCATCCAACTCGTCGAGTTGTTCATCCAACTCGCCAAGTTCATGCCCATCTTCATCCGACTCGACAAGCTGTTCATCCCACTCGTCGAGTTCCTCCTTATCTTCATGCTACTCGCCGAGTCCACTCGAAGGACTCGTCGAGTCCATTCGGATCTACTTACATGCAGAGGACTTTCTAGTCATGCATGGACTCCAAACTGTAGATCTACCCATCCCAAGCCTATTCCCCACGTAAAGTTGCCAACTTTACGTGTAGAGAAGGAGATCTAGGCACAGTCCACCATAAACTAGGGTTTAAGGCCAAAGGGGCTCCAAAATCGACTCAAGAGCTGATACTTTATGCTTCCCCAGCTCATAACACACTTGGATCTGAAGTAGCAACTCCAGATCCGGCTTCTAGCTCACTTGGGTGGCAAACCATGCCTTAAAAGCCCCAAATCTCACAACCATAGAAGGTCTAAAATAGAGAAACAACTTATTACCTTCAGATACTCAGAAATGTTCCCCAAATCTTCAGATCCAAGACCACTTCTTGAAGCCTCAATGATTTCCCCTTCTTCTTCTTCCTTCAAATCACTCAATATGGCTTGGGAGCTTGAATGGGCAACAATGGGGTTTGGGGTTCGATGCTTTGGGTGCAAGACGCAGTAAAGGGGCCCTAGGAAGGAGGTTAAGGCGTTTATAAAGGCCCCAAGTCCCGAATTTAGGGTTTTCCTCGCACAGACCAGACTCGCCGAGTCAACTTGGCCGGCTCGCCGAGTCGGTCACTTACTCCTCGACCCGGATCCCGCTCGGACTCGCCGAGTTCCTCCTTGGACTCGCCGAGTCGCCCCTTAACATTAAGGTTTTCTTTCCTTTCTTGGCCTTCAAAACTTTGGGTGTTACATAAGTTATTTAAAATAAGTATTTGGAAACTCTTAATTATTTTAATTTGGTTTTAGAAATTTAACTTTTTTAAAATTTATCGGATGAATATTGTTAGTTTCTTTGATTGTAATTATTTAAAACAACAAACCTTGTTTTTGCTTTTAGAAATAACATTATTATTTTTTATATAATATTACTTTTAACTATTTTTATTGTAAGTTATTTTTGAAAATTCTTAATGACTATAAAAAATAGTTTCATGGTTTTTTTTTGTTAATTTAGGATTACAATTTAGGTTTAATACTTTAATTTATAATTGTTAACTATATATAAAATAGTCTCCCGGTTTTTTCAAGTTTAACTGAAATTTTGATTTAAGTTAACCGTTTAACATTATATTGAAATTAATCGTTTAACTATTTTTCATAAATTCATAAATTATACAAAATTTAAAGATAACATTATAGCTTTTATATAATATTACTTATAAATATTCTTATTGCAAATTATTTTTATGTTATTTATTTGAAAATTCTTAATGATTATAAAAGATAGTTTCATGGTTTTTTTTTTGTTAATTTAGGATTACAATATATGTTTAACAATATGATTTAAAACTTTTAACTATTTATAAAATAGTCTCTCAATTGTTTTCAAATTTAACTGAAATTTTGATTTAAGTTAACCGTTCAATATTATATTGAAATTAATAATTTAACTATTTTGCATAAAAGCATAAATTATACAAAATTTGTAGCTTAAAAATGACAATTGCTCACGTACGACAACATATCTAAACTAATAAGTTAACTTGAATATGTCAGAAAATTAAAGTCATAACTTTATAAATAGAAGTAAAATATGATATTTTAATATTGTAGTTTAGTTAATTTATGATTAGAATTTAGTTTTTGTATTAATTTAACATTATTAACTAATTTATAATAATTAGTAGAAAGAAATTGAAAAATCATAGAGATTTCAAATGCATGTGGTGCAAATAAAATTACTCTTTTATAAGTATATGTATATGTATATGTATATATATATATATATATATATATATATATATATATATATATAATGGTTCCATTGAGATTCTGAATATAGATTTTAAGATTCAACTACAGCCTCATAAATGATTATATGGTGGGGACGTATAATCATTATTATACATATTTATACATATATGCCTAATCATAATTGATTACACATATATGTATGTTCAGAAAGTGACTAATCATATATTATTATGGTGGTTGGTGGCAGAGGAGATTGTGGTAGCAGAGGTAGCGGTAGTGGAGGTCACAAAGGTGGCAGTGGTGGGGTCGGTTGGTGGTGGCGGTGGCGGTTGTCATGGTGGGGAAGGTGGCAGGGGAAAAGGAATAGGAGACGTTGTATAATCCTTTATGATTATAACTTTCTCGTCGCACCTGTTATGGTGAGCATGGGTCGGGTTGGGTCGGTTTTGGGGTAAAACCCAACCCAACCTGTGTATTTTGATTTCTAGGTTTTACAACCCAAAGGTTTGGTTTTTGGTTGGTTTCAAACTCAACGGTTTGGGTCAGTTTGAGGTACTAAAACCGAACCCAAAACCCAATTTTAGTTTTTAAAAATTTAAATCCAAACCCGACATTTTGGGTTTGGTTTTAGTTTCAGTTCTGTCGATTTTTTTCGATTTTTGAGTTTTCGAGTTCGGTTTTGCTCACCCCGAAGGTTCTAAATGGCCTGAGGGGTGGCATGGCGGCAAGGCTAAGCCTCAATCTTAATGAGCCATGCCGAGCCATGGCGTTTTTCAAGGCGTGATGTAAGGCGACGATTTTGTATTAATTTAAAATTATATTACCACATAAATATAAATTTATATTAAATATAACTACTTTTAGAAGTGTTAGATCAATAACTAATAACAAAAAGTTAACAAAAACCACAATACTTGTATCTCCGATTTCAAAAGACGTAACAAAGAGCAAAAAACTGTGTCACAAACGAAAAAACACGCACCATAACGCGCCATGGTGCGCCATATCACGCATTGCCATGTGCCACGCCTAACAACAACATTATGAAGCTTTTCATAACGGCGAAGCCACGCCTCACGTCATGGTGCGCCTTGGCGCGCCCCTTTTAGAACACTGCTCACCCCTAACGCCGATACACTTGAACGTTAGAGCGGAAAATAAGAAATATGTGGCTAAGGTTGAATCTCAAGATCTCTATCTTTTTTGGAATCTCAAGGTAACCTACTTTTATATGTGTGTAATATACATACACATATATATATATATATATATATATATATATATATATATATATATATATATATATATATATAAGACAGAAAGAGAGAGAGAGAGAGAGAGAGAGAGAGTGTGTGTGTGTGTGTGTGTGTTAAATCTTTCATATTAATTAGATGGAGAAAGAGGCACAACAAGAAAACAAAGTATTAGGGACACCACTTTTAGTGGCAACCAATCTCTAAAGATAATATTTGACATAAATACTCACATGTTGATTGGGGAAGTATACGAATGTTTCATTCGAGAGGTTAGGAGCTATATGTGGCGCAACATCGGTTTTGATAAGGACACATGGAAAGAAGTTTCTGAAGCCTAAAGGGTTAGAATGTTCGAGTATCTTTCGGTAAATTATTTATAAAGTTATATATATTTATTATGTTTAATTTTGTTTTAGTTCTTAATTTCTCTATTTTTTGTAGACATGGTTTGATTTTGGAGCGATTTCAAATGATCCCATGGCTTCAGTTTATTAGGCATCACTGAACAATCAGATATGTGTGCGGTATAGAGGTCGCAAAAACTGTTGGAGAATTCGAAATAGGGTTATGGAAAATCTGGATCACAAACAGGAATCGTGTAAACACTTTCCTTGTTTGATATTTCGACCCTCTATGCCTTGGGTATCACGAAATCTAAACTGGGATAATTCCTAAAGCAACAATTTTGATTTTAGGCACAAAATCATAATTAATTTTGATAAGATGAAGAAGAAGAAGAAGCATTCGTCGTTTTCTCTGTGTTTCAAAATATATGGCGTTTTCCCTAATTTATCCAAACAACAGATAAATGAAAAACAGTTTTCATCTTTCAAGAATGACAATTTAGTCCTTGTTTAATAAATACAAGTGTGCACTCTCGCACCTCCTAACTTGTATCATAACTAAAACATCATTCTTGAAACACTTATTAAGTCCATTACACTAAAATATATTTGGTGATAAAATCACCAACAAAAACTCATTTGGTTGGTTTTGAAGGGGATGTGGAGGCAGCAAGGGCTCAAGCCCCTATGGCTATGGATTCGCAGCGTTAGAGTGATGCTATTGACCATTTTTTTAACAGAAAAACATCAATAAATGATCTTCTGGAAACAAAGAAGGTCAGAAGAAGCAAGTAGTTAAGAATCGTAGATGGACGTATAGCTACAGTAGTGCTTGTTTTAAGAACGTAAGTTACAATAATGCTTATTCAGTTATAACATATTTTTTAATGTGTATTCAAGTATAACATATTTTGTAATGTTAAACGTAATTTGAATAGACTTGAAGCATTTCATCGTGGGCATACGAATAAAAAAAGGGAATTTGTTGATCCTTTGGTTGAAGACCAATATGTAAGTTATTATTACTTAAAAATGAAGTAGATTGTTATTTATTTTTGTTAGTTTTAACTTATATTGACTATCTTTGTGAAATACATAATGCCTTAGTTGTTGAGGTTGCTTTACAGACTCATCATATAGCCGAGTGGTGATCTAGACACCATTGATTGGATCGCAATATTTGAGAAGGTGTTAGGTGAGAGGCATGGGGCCTAAACCTCCTTCTGTAGTGGGTACAAGTGCTCCATTCCAATGGCAGTCACAGCCACAAGCACCGCAACCAACACATGTCCTTGTTAAACTCTTAAAGAATTTGGTAGCTTTGCTATATTGTTAAGAACTTGATGCATTTATAGTAATTTTTGGTAGTTTGGTAGTTTGTTAAATTGTTAAAGACTTAGCTGATTTGATGGTTTAATAGTTTGTTAAATTGTTAACGACTTAATTTATTTGGTGGTTTGATAGTTTGATAGTTTGATAGTTTGATCGTTTGTTAATTTGTTAGTGACTTAATATGCTTGTTACTTAATTGTAGGATTTTGATGTGAACGCTTTTCTTCAAAACCCGGCGTTTGTGACGACAATTGGAGATATTATCTGCTCGCTTAAGAACCAAGTCAATAACGAGGAAAACAGTGATGGGAAAGACCAAGACACATAGTATTTCTTATTTTATGTTATGGATGTTATTTTGGATTTATTAGATAGTTTATGGATAATATATTTTATGTTTATTTTGGATTTATTAGATAGTTTATGTAATGTGGTATATTTGATGTTTTATGTAATGTGGTATGTATTTATTTTTGTATTTTTATCAAATCTACATTTTATAATATATATATATATATATATATATATATATATATATATATATATATATATATATATATATATATATATATATATAAACTAATATCATAAATAAATTGTTATTTCAAAAAAAAAAAAAAAAAAAAAAAAAAAAAGATTAGCAGTGACACCTTTAGGGACGACATTGACCAATTGCGACGGCTACTGATTCCGGGAAGAGTAGTCGGGAAAACTATGGCCGGTGGCCGGAATATAAACGCCATTTGCGACGAAAAATGAGTATTAGCTACGAGGTAATAGTGATAACCTGTTGACGACGATATGTCGTCGCCAAAGGTATTAGCAACGACAAGGGGCATCAATTGCGACGTCTTATGTTGTCACATAGGTTACGTTTTTTGTTGTCAGGATGCTTGTTATTACTTTTTAAGGTGATATTGTTTGTGTGGTTATTTTGTTTGTAAGGACAACATGATAAGTTTGATAGTCTCGTCATCATGGGGTGGTCTTATCAAAAGTTATTTAGACATATTGTTTGTGTGATTATTTTTTATGTAAGGGTGATATGATAATTTGGATAGTCTTGTTATCATGTGCTATGTTATCAAACGTTATCCAGATTGTTTATGTGGTCATTTTGTATATAAGGGTACTATGATAATTTTGATAGTCTTGATATCATGTGCCATGTCATCAAACGCTATCTAGATTCTAAGACATATTATTTGTGTGGTGATTTTCTATGTAAGGGTAATACGATAATTTTGATAGTCTTGTTATCATGTGCTATGTTATCAAAAGCTATCTAGATATTAGACAATATGTTCGGTCAAGTTAAATAAAGTCCAATAGCGTCCTTGTCTTGTCTAGCTAGAGTACCAAATGTGATTTGAATACTTTGTCAAGGTGTTCCTCTTCTAAGGGGTTGAATTCAACCCCTTAGAAGAGGAACACCTTTCCAACACCTTGATACCTACACACAAAATATTCAAATCACATTTGGTACTCTAGCTATTATTGACAATGAAATAGTTTACAAATAGGATTTAGTGGGTGTGTAACTATGTATGTTAGCCGTTCAAATAAATAAATCATTTCAAGTGTGATTCTTTAATTATATATCTAAAATCACTAAATGAAAACAAAATAATAAAATATTTTTAAATCCAAATTGGTGATATATCAATGTTTTATAATGGTTATTAATGAACAAAAAGATAGATTAAAATTGAAATCTTCTCAAATTAAGAATATATTATTTCAATTAAAATTAAAAAATAATAATAAAGCAGTTTTTGTATTTATGTTTAGACAAAAAGTTATTCATGTTTTCCATACTATTGCCGGTTATATATATATATATATATATATATATATATATATATATATATATATATATATATATATATATATATATATATATATATATATATATATATATATATATATATATATATATATTGAAGTTGCTTAATGACACCAATAATAGATGACATAATTGTGTGTTCGTATCCTTTTAACTACTTAAAGTTTACTATCTGGATTAGTCAACTCAATAATTCATCATGCACTTTGTTTTCATTGTATGCATTAGATAAACAATAAGAAATACCTTATAACCATTCCAAAGATGGTCTTGCAAGCCTGTACGCAATATTAGACAACAAAGTTCCCTTGGTGGAAAGTTATTAACCAAATGATTGATTGGATCACCTTTCCATCTGATATACCGAAGGTTCCTTATGTTTGCAACAATAGGAGGAGGTTCTTCATGTACTCCAAAACTACTGTAATCAATTTGTATTGCTTCAATCTTGTCAAGTTCCTATGATAGATGAGTAAAATGGTTTAAATGTTGAATTAAAAGTGTTTGTTTATACACATATATCATGAAAAACTAGCTTAACGATTACCATTGTCGCATCCATAGCACATAGTGTTAGAACATCTTCCTTCTTCCAAACTCTACTATGTCTTTCAGGATTCTTAGGATGTTCCCCCCTAACAATGTAGTGTCCCATTTCTTGCACCTGATCATGCATATTAAATCTTCCATCCGAAATAGTTATGAGAGCCTTTTGTCTCAACTCCTCTACTCCTATAACAGGATTAAAACCACATGCATCAAGTATCTCCATTGCCCTGTCTTTCTTCCACCCCCGGAAAAAACATGCAATATCAAGGAACAAGTCTTTCTGAACATTTGCAAGTCCATCAAAGCTGATTTTTAGCTTTTCCAGAATATTAGCATCAGGGATCTGTTGTAGTCTCGCTAAAGCACTCCTCCACTGCTGAATGTTTTTGTCACACAGACAAGAACCAAGAATTGTAAGTGCTAATGGAAGCCCACCAGCATAAGAGACCACCTCTTTTGAAAGCTGCTCATAATCTTCCATAGGCATGGAACCCTG